>NC_052323.1:36852610-36897610 GCF_016432855.1 Salvelinus namaycush | reverse complement strand
GCAGGCATAGGTCATCTGTGAAGAGCAGGCATGTAACGGTATTCCTCCTCCTCTACAACCGAAGAGGAGGAGTAGTGATTGAACCAAGGCGCAGCGGGTTGTGATGACATATTTATTTACAGAAAAGACGAAAAACACGAACTTCACTATAAACTAACAAAACAACAAAACGGAGTAGACAAACCTGGACATGCGAACTTACATAAAACACTAAGAACGCACGAACAGGGAAAATAGACTACACAAAAGGAACGATGTACAAACAAACCGAACAGTCCCGTATGGTGCGACAAACACTGACACAGGAGACAACCACCCACAACGAACACTGTGAAACAACCTACCTAAATATGACTCTCAATTAGAGGAAACGCCAAACACCTGCCTCTAATTGAGAGCCATACCAGGCAACCCTTAAACCAACATAGAAACAGAAAACATAGAATGCCCACCCAAACTCACGTCCTGACCAACTAACACATACAACAAACTAACAGAAATAGGTCAGGAACGTGACATAACCCCCCCCCCAAGGTGCGAACTCCGGGCGCACCAGCACAAAGTTTAGGGGAGGGTCTGGGTGGGCATCTGACCACGGTGGTGGCTCAGGCTCAGGACGAGGTCCCCACCCCACCATAGTCAATCCCAGCTTGCTAATCCCCCTCAGAATGACCACCCCTCTCTTCCACCCACCTAATATAGGCAACACAAAATAAAGGTACAGCTCCGGGACAAGGTAGCTCAGGACATAGAGGTAGGTGAGAATAGAGAGGTAGATAGAGAGGTAGCTCAGGATAGAGGGGCAACTCCGGACTGAAAGGCAGCTCCGGACAGAGAGACAGCTCTGGACTGAGGGGCAGTTCTGGATTAATGGCCGCTTTGGCCTGAGGGGCAGCTCATGACTGGCTGACGGCTCTGGACGCTCATGGCTCGCTGACAGCTCTGGACGCTCATGGCTAGCTGACGGCTCTGGACGCTCATGGCTGGCTGACGGCTCTGGACGCTCATGGCTGGCTGACGGCTCTAGACGCTCATGGCTAGCTGACGGCTCTGGACGCTCATGGCTCGCTGGCGGCTCTGGCAGATCCTGTCTGGTTGGCGGCTCTGGCAGATCCTGTCTGGTTGGCGGCTCTGGCAGATCCTGTCTGGTTGGCGGCTCTGGCAGATCCTGTCTGGTTGGCGGCTCTGGCAGATCCTGTCTGGCGAATGGCTCTAGCGGCTCCTGACTGACTAACGGCTCTGACGGCTCGGGACAGACGGGCGGCTCTAATGGCTCGGGACAGACGGATGGCTCAGACGGCGCTGGGGAGACGGATGGCTCAGATGGCGCTGAGGAGACGGATGGCTCAGATGGCGCTGAGGAGACGGATGGCTCAGACGGCGCTGAGGAGACGGATGGCTCAGATGGCGCTGCGGAGACGGATGGCTCAGATGGCGCTGCGGAGACGGATGGCTCAGACTGATCCTGTCTAGCGGAAGGCTTTGGCTGCTACTGTCTGGCGGAAGGCTCTAGCGGCTCCAGTCTGGCGGAAGGCTCTGTAGGCTCATGGCAGACGAGCGGCTTTGCAGGCTCATGGCAGACGGGCAGTTCATGCGGCGCTTGGCAGACGGACAGTTCAGGCGCCGTTGGGCAGACGGCAGACTCTGGCCGGCTGAGACGCACTGAAGGCCTGGTGCGTGGTGCCGGAACTGGAGGCACCGGACTGGAGACACGCACTTCAAGCCTAGTGCGGGGAGCAGGGACAGGGCACACTGGACTCTCAAAACGTACTATTTGCCTGGTGCGTGGTACCGGCACTGGTGGCACCGGGCTGAGGGCACGCACATCAGGACGAGTACGGGGAGAAGGAACAGTGTGTACAGGGCTCTGGAGACTCACAGGTGGCTTAGTGCGTGGTGCCCGAACTGGAGGCACTGGGCTGGAGACACGCACCATAGGGAGAGTGCGTGGAGGAGGAACAGGGCTCTGGAGACGCACTGGAAGCCTGGTGCGTAGTGTAGGCACTGGTGGTACTGGGCTGGGGCGGGGAGGTAGCGCCGGAAATACCGGACCGTGCAGGCGTATTGGCTCCCTTGAACACTGAGCCTGCCCAACCTTACCTGGCTGAATGCTCCCCGTCGCCCGACCAGTGCGGGGAGGTGGAATAACCCGCACCGGGCTATGTAGGCGAACCGGGGACACCATGCGTAAGGCTGGTGCCATGTAAGCCGGCCCGAGGAGACGTACTGGTGGCCAGATATGAAGGGCCGGCTTCATGACATTTGGCTCAATGCCCAATCTAGCCCTACCAGTGCGGGGAGGTGGAATAACCCGCACTGGGCTATGCACACGTACAGGAGACACCGTGCGCTCTACTGCGTAACACGGTGTCTGCCCGTACTCCCGCTCTCCACGGTTAGCCTGGGAAGTGGGCGCAGGTCTCCTACCTGCCCTTGGCCCACTACCTCTTAGCCCCCCCCCCAAGAAATTTTTGGGTAGTACTCACGGGCTTTTCGGGCTTCCGTGCCAGACGCGTCCCCTCATAATGCCGGTTCCTCTCTCCCGTTTCCTCCGCTCTCCGAGCTGCCTCCAGCTGTTCCCATGGGCGGCGATTCACCTCCACTTTAGCCCATGGTCCTTTTCCTTCCATGATCTCCTCCCAAGACCATAAATCCTGCTTCGTGCGCTGTCCGTTCCTCCCGTTACACCGCTGCTTGGTTCTGGTTATTTGGTGGGTGGTTCTGTAACGGTATTCCTCCTCCTCTACAACCGAAGAGGAGGAGTAGTGATTGAACCAAGGCGCAGCGGGTTGTGATGACATATTTATTTACAGAAAAGACGAAAAACACGAACTTCACTATAAACTAACAAAACAACAAAACGGAGTAGACAAACCTGGACATGCGAACTTACATAAAACACTAAGAACGCACGAACAGGGAAAATAGACTACACAAAAGGAACGATGTACAAACAAACCGAACAGTCCCGTATGGTGCGACAAACACTGACACAGGAGACAACCACCCACAACGAACACTGTGAAACAACCTACCTAAATATGACTCTCAATTAGAGGAAACGCCAAACACCTGCCTCTAATTGAGAGCCATACCAGGCAACCCTTAAACCAACATAGAAACAGAAAACATAGAATGCCCACCCAAACTCACGTCCTGACCAACTAACACATACAACAAACTAACAGAAATAGGTCAGGAACGTGACAAGGCATTTAACCTCTGAATTGTGGAGACTAACACCAGGGGCTGAGGATTTTTCTAGAATAGTGGCCAATTCATTGATGTAAATATTGAAGAGTGCAGGGCTCAGATTACAACCCTGACGAAGTCCCCACCCCTGGTTAAAGAATTCTGTTATTTTCTTGTAAAATTTTATTGCTGCACGTATTGCCAGTATACATTGATTTAATTATGTCATATGTTTTACCCCCTACACCACTTTCAATAACTTTGTAGAACAGTCCTGTATGCCAAATAGAATCAAATGCTTTTTGGAAGTCGATAAAGCAAGCGTATATTTTGGTATTATTTTGGTGGACATGTTTATCTATCAGGGTGTGTAGGGTGCAAATATGATCAGTCGTGCGATGTTTTGGTATAAATCCAATATGGCTTTTACTCAAGGCATTGTTCTTTTTAAGGAAGTTTAGAACTCTTACATTTATAATACTATTGTCACGGCCGTTAAAAGAAGAGCACCAAGGTGCAGCGTGGTGAGCGTACATTTTCCTTTATTGAAATAAAAATGACGCCGAAAAAAACAATAAACACTACAAAAACAAACCGTGAAGCTAAAGGTTATGTGCCCTAAACAAAGTCAACTTCCCACAAAACACAGGTGGAAAAAGGGCAGCCTAAGCATGGTTCTCAATCAGAGACAACGATAGACAGCTGTCCCTGATTGAGAACCCTACCCGGCCAAAACATAGAACTACAAAACATAGAACATAGAATACCCACCCCAACTCACGCCCTGACCAAACCAAAATAGAGACATAAAAAGGATCTCTAAGGTCTGGGCGTGACAACTACAGAAAACCTTCCCCAGGTTACTGTTCACACAAATGCCTCTTTAATTGTTAGGGTCAAATTTGTCTCCGTTTTTTAAAGATTGGGGTTATGAGTCCTTGATTCCAGATGTCAGGGAAATAACCTACACTCAGGATCAAATTAAACAGTTTTAATATAGCCAATTGAAATTTTGCACTAGTGAGTTTGAGCATCTCATTTAGGATGCCATCAGGTCTGCATGCTTTTTTAAATTTGAGAGCCTGAAGTTTCTTATAGAGCTCCTGGTCAGTAATTGGGGAGTCCAATGGATTTTGATTGTCCTTTATAGCTTTTTCTAATCCATTCAACTTCTCATGAATTTTGCGTTGTTCTGCGTTTGTGTCAATTTGAACGGTGTTGTAGAGTGTTTTAAAACGGGTTGTCCATATGTCACCATTTTGTATTGCTAATTCCTCTTGTCTAGATTTTTTTTGTTTTTTCCAATTTTGCCAGAAGTTGTTTGTGTTTATGGACTCCTCAATTAGTGTCAGCTGCTTGCTGTTGTACTGTGCTTTTTCTGTTCTGAGTGTACGTTTATAGAGTTTTAAAGTCTCACAGTAATGAAGGCGTAATTCACCATTATTTGGGTCTGTGCTTTTGGTTGGATAGTGTTCTAAGTTTTTTCCTTATAATTTTACAATCTGCATGAAACCAGTTGTCATCTGTGATATGTTTTTTATATTTTTTTATACATTTCAATTGTGCTTCTTTTGCCGTTTGCCTGAATATATAGTTGATTTTTTTACTGCTAGATTGATGCCTTCTTTACTGTGAGTGAATGTGGTATCTAGAAAGTTATCTAAGAGTTTTTGGATATTTTGGTTCCAGATTGCTTTCTGGTATTCTTCTGTGCTGTTTTGGGCCCATCTGTATGAATGTCTGATTTTGTACAGCTTACTGGGCTGTGAATGTGTGGTTGTTTCCATGTCTGTTCTTTTGAGGAACAACGTAATTTGGCTGTGATCAGACAGAGGTGTTCGTGGCTTGACAGTGAATGAGCTGAGAGAGAAAGGGTCAATGTCTGTGATCATATAGTCTACTGTACTGTGGCCAAGAGGTGAGCAGTAGGTGAATCTCCCCAAAGAGTCCCCTACCATTGACAAAGTACAGACCCAGGCTTCTACAGAGCTGCAAAGTTTTAACCAAATGTGATATTTGCCAATTTTGAGGGGATCAATTAGATGTTGTAGTTCGGATTTGTACCAAATGATCCGTCCTCCAGAGTCTCTGCCTCTATTGACAGAGCTGTGTTTTTGTGACGGCACAATTACCTCTCTGTAACCTGTGGGACAGTGAGTGACAATGTCAGCCTTACACCATGTCTCCTGCAGAATGATGACGTCAACATCTTTAAGATTTTTGTTCAAATCCAGTGCTAAACTCTTCAGTCCAAAGGTTGATGAGTTTAGGCCCTGAATGTTCCATATGCTAACTGATAGCGATTTCATGTTCCAAAAGAAAGTATAGCAGTCAGAAATACAGTGACTACTAACTAATAAGTTGTTAAGAGTGAGATAAACAGGATAACAGCTAACATTCTTTCTGTTATATATATAAATATTCCTATTCATTGAACAAGTCAATTCTAGTACAATAGGTGTGTGTGTACGTGTGTGTGTGTGTGTGTGTGTGTGTGTGTGTGTGTGTGTGTGTGTGTGTGTGTGTGTGTGTGTGTGTGTGTGTGTGTGTGTGTGTGTGTGTGCGTGCGTGCGTGCGTGCGTGCGTGCGTGCGTGCGTGCGTGCGTGCGTGCGTGCGTGCGTGCGTGCGTGCGTGCGTGCGTGCGTGCGTGCGTGTGTGTTTAGTGCAGTTTAGTGCAGATGTATTGGAGGAGCTGTTTAATCTCACTTAATCCTACAGGGTTCTCCTGTCCTCTGACGACCTCTGCCTAGCTGCGCTGGTCCTGCTGTTGGGCCCTGTGGAGTGGGGGAGGGACAGTTCTGGGCCGTGGGGCTTCCTCTCTGGTCTGGTAGGGGTGGTGGTCTGGTGCGGGGTAGTAGGCTGGGCCCGGTCCAGTCTGGCTAAGCCGATGGAAGTGGTGATGCTCTGGTGGTGGGTGGGGCCTGTGGGGTGCGCTGCGTCTGGTGGGGCGTTGAAAGGGCCTGGGGCTCCTTGGTGGTGCAGTGGTCTGGTAGGGGTCTCTGGGTGGTCCTCTGTCCAGTGCGGTATGGGGTGTTTGTCTATCAAGTGCCACGTCCTTTAGAGACTTGGCAAACATCCCTACTGTCTGCTTCCTCAGGTGGGAATGGTCGTGCAGATGCTCTGGGGTGATTGTTGGGTGGTGAGCAACGTGTATGTTCGGGAGTAGGCCACACCCTCTGGTGATGTCAGCGTTGACTTTCTGAATGATACGGGGATGAAAGTCTTTGCGGGGCAGCAGAGTGGAGATGGTGATGTGGGAGTTGGGGAACCGCTCAGAGCTCTGCTACTCTGTTGACCAGGCTGCCTACTCTCTCCTGCTCCTCTCTCTGCTACTCTGTTGACCAGGCTGCCTACTCTCTCCTGCTCCTCTCGCAGGTTGTTGGTGCTGGTGTGAATAATGATGAGGCCTGGTGTGCCCAAGTCAGGCTGGGACAGGATGTGGAGTGCATCCTGTGTTTTTGGGCACCATATTTTGCACACCTTGTGTTGGGGGATGAGTTTATCTTCTTGGATGAATTTCCCATTTGAGTCAATGAGGATGGCCACCTCAGTGGGTTTTACCAGATTAGTGCGTTTACGGTCTGGGGCTGGAGTACACAGGGCCTGTGTACATGGAGGGGTGTGTGGGGGTGTGTCAGGGGGGGCCAGAGAGCTTCTCTCTGTAGTAGGTGTCTCCATGTGAGCCTCCTTGTTGACTGGGGGTGTGGGTAAAGTTATGTCGGTATGGGGGGGGGGGGGATTGTGGGTAAAGGTGGGTCAGTGGGGGTGTTAGGGGTGGTGAGGGGCTGCAGCTTCTCTCTGGGAGTCTCTACAGTCTGTTCTCTGTGCTGTAGCACCCTCTTGATGACAGACAACTTCTTTTCCATCTCCTCCTTTACCTGCACCAGCTCTCTCCTCATGGTGGCCTTTACCTCCTCAAGAGCTGTGGTAAGGCTCTCTCCTCATGGTGACCTTTACCTCCTCAAGAGCTGTGGTAAGGCTCTCTCTTCATGGTGGCCTTTACCTCCTCAAGAGCTGTGGTAAGGCTCTCTCCTCATGGTGGCCTTTACCTCCTCAAGAGCTGTGGTAAGGCTCTCTCCTCATGGTGACCTTTACCTCCTCCAGTGCTGTGGTAAGGCTCTCTCCTCATGGTGACCTTTACCTCCTCAAGCGCTGTGGTAAGGCTCTCTCCTCATGGTGGCCTTTACCTCCTCAAGAGCTGTGGCAAAGCTCTCTCCTCATGGTGACCGTTACCTCCTCCAGCGCTGTGGTAAGGCTCTCTCTCAGCTCCTGGACAGAGTTCTTCAGCTGGGTCCTGCACTGGTTGATCTGGTCCTGTAGAAGCTCTGTGTCTGGGCTGGTGGTGGTGTAGCTGGGGGGCTGCTCCTTCAGCTCAGTAACCCATACCTCTCTCTCTCTCTCTCTCTCTCTCTCTCTCTCTCCTTCCGTCTCTGTGTGTGCTGATCCATAAACCAAGGTGTTTTAAAGAGATTTCATCACAACCAACTACATTAGTGAGGGGAATGGACTTAATAGTTTCTTAAATCCCACTTTATTCTGCTTTGTAGGAGGGGAATTGACTGGGCCCCTAGCATTAAGTAGAGGGCCTCCCTGCCTGCCTGGCCGATCAATGCCCCATATAGATTCTGCTGTTGTTGCTCTACATAAGTGTCGGCCTTCTTAAAATGGCTCCATTTAACAGACAATCATGGCTAACACTCTGTTGTGCTCCATGGTCCTCGGACAACACACACAAACACAAACACACAAACACAAACACACACACACACACACACACACACTCTCTCTCAACTGGATGCTGTGGGACAATTAGGCAGAACAGTACATATCTGGTCTGTTAATGTGGCATCACTAAAAGACTGTGAAATACATGAATTGGAGGTGAATTGAAAACATCTGATTTGTTGATCTGTTGTTAAAGAGGACTAGATGCAGACTAAAGGCCCTGCTGGTTGGTGTGAATGTTCCAACCGACTGACCGTTCACCTTGTAACTATCAGAACCACAACACAACAGTGCTCAGACTCTGTGTAACCAACGTGTTAAAAACTGGATTGCTGAGGACAGTTTGTCTGAAAGATTGAGATATCGTCCATAGCTGTGAAAATTCTGTCGTTAAACCTCTGAGTCTTAATAATTATCACAATGTCTTTTCTATCTTCCATCTACGTATCTTCTCCTATGAACTCCTACAGACTGTCAAATGTCGGGTCATTTCTCTCGTTTGGTTAATTATGATCTAAAGTAGCCAGGTCACCCGTGATACAAGTCAGTATTTGACGTTCATCCATGTCTGAGGGCGTCTGGAGATGACGTGGAAACCGGTCACTAGGGGCAACAGTGAGCGCTGTTACCTTCAAGTACGTTTTGGTTTTGCGAAACCATCTGCCTCTGATTCCAGAGGTTGCATGTTCAAATCCAGTGATAGATAGTTGTGTTTAATATTTTTGTTTTAAGCCAATCTCAAATCTCAACCCTAACCTTAACCATTCAGAGTTGATGCCTAACCTTAACCATTCAGAGTTGATGCCTAACCTTAACCATTCAGAGTTGATGCCTAACCTTAACCATTCAGAGTTGATGCCTAAACTTAACCTTAAACACTTTGAAATGTGGGTTTAAGACACATGGATGAACGTCTCATTCTGACGTGAGACTGTGAGAGCTGGTAGGGTACACAGTCTGGAGAATGGAAATGAAATTGCATTGGGTTGACTGAGTCCTCAACAGGTGTGTGTGTCTGTGTGCATTAAAACACAACACAGTATGTCTCTCTCCCTCTCTCCCTCCCCTTCTCTCTCTCTCCCTCCCCCACTCCCTCTCTCCCTCCCCCTCTCCCTCTCTCCCTCCCCCCTCTCTCTCTCCCCTCCTTCCCTCTCTCTCTTTCTCTCTCTCTCCCTTCCCACCATCTATCCCTCCCTCCCCTCTCTCTCTCTCCCTCCCTCCCCCTCTCTCTCTCCCCTCCCTGCCTCCTTCCCTGTCCCTCCTTCCCTCCCTCCCTATCTCTCTCGCTCTCCCTCACCATCATCTATCCCTCCCTCCCTCCCCCTCTCTCTCCCTCCCCGAAACTGTTTCTCTCTCCCTCCCTCCTCCCTATCTCTCGCTCCTTCCCCGTCTCTCCCCCACTCACTCTCTCTTCCCCCCTCTATCTCTCCCTCCCTCCTCCCTATCTCTCGCTCCTTCCCCGTCTCTCCCCCACTAACTCTCTCTTCCCCCCTCTATCTCTCCCTCCCCCATCTCTATTTCTCTCTCTACTTCCCCCCTCTCTCCCCCACTAACTCTCTCTTCCCCCCTCTATCTCTCCCTCCCCATCTCTATTTCTCTCTCTCCTTCCCCCCTCTCTCCCCCACTAACTCTCTCTTCCCCCCTCTATCTCTCCCTCCCCCATCTCTATTTCTCTCTCTCCTTCCCCCCTCTCTCCCTCTCCTCAGATAGCTGTCCTAACCTGTGTAATGGTAATGGCCAGTGTACCATGAGGGAGCAGAGCTGGCACTGTGAATGCCAGACGGGCTGGAGGGGTGCCGGATGCAGCGTTGCCATGGAGACCTCCTGTGCCGACAACACGGACAATGAAGGAGGTGTGTGTGAAATGAAGGGGTTGGACCTCTTGTAGTCCAGCAGTGCAAACTTTTCACCTTGAGTTTAAATAAATTGTTAGGAGTATGAAGTAACCTTTCATAGCAATATGTTTGAGACACTGAAACTCTCCTCTCTCTCCCTCCTTCTCTCTCTCCCTCCTCTCTCGCTCCCTCCTTCTCGCTCTCCCTCCTTCTCTCTCTCCCTCCTTCTCTCTCTCCCTCCTCTCTCTCCCTCCTTCTCTCTCTCCCTCATCTCTCGCTCCCTCCTTCTCGCTCTCCCTCCTTCTCTCTCTCCCTCCTTCTCTCTCTCCCTCCTCTCTCGCTCCCTCCTTCTCTCTCTCCCTCCTCTCTCTCCCTCCTCCTCTCTCTCCCTCCTTCTCTCTCTCCCTCCTTCTCTCTCTCCCTCCTTCTCTCTCTCCCTCATCTCTCGCTCTAGATGGTCTGACTGACTGTATGGATCCAGACTGTTGTATCCAGAGCCCGTGTCAGAACAGCCCTCTGTGTCGGGGATCCAGAGACCCCCTCCAGGTGATCCAGCAGAGCCCCTTGCCCCTGTCCCAACCCTGGGTAGGATCCTTCTATGACAGGGTCAAGATGCTGGTAGGACGAGACAGCACACATCTCATACCTGGGGAAAACCCATTTAACGCCAGGTGAGAGTATACTGCAACACACAACACACAACACACAACACACAACACACAACACACACTACACAACACACAACACACAACACACACCACACAACACACAACACACAACACACAACACACACATTATGTAATATATACAGTATATTGAATGTCTTTTCTCTCTCTGTCTCTCCCGCTCTCTCGCTCTGTCGCTCTCTCGCTCTGTCGCTCTCTCTCGCTCTGTCGCTCTCTCTCGCTCTCTCGCTCTCTCTCTCGCTCTCTCGCTCTCTCTCTCGCTCTCTCTCTCTCTCTCTCTCTCTCTCTCTCTCTCTCTATCTCTCTCTCGCTCTGTCTCTCGCTCTGTCTCTCTGTCTCTCTGTCTCTCTGTCTCTCTGTCTCTCTGTCTCTCTGTCTCTCTCTCTCTCTCTCTCTCTCGCTCTCTCGCTCTCTCTCGCTCTCTCTCGCTCTGTCTCTCTGCCTCTCTCTCTCTCGCTCGCTCTCTCGCTCTCTCGCTCTGTCTCTCTGTCTCTCTCTCGCTCTCTCTCGCTCTCTCTCTCGCTCTCTCGCTCTGTCTCTCTCTCTCTCTGTCTTTCTCTCTCTCTCTCTCTCTGTCTCTATCTCTCTCTGTCTCTATCTCTCTCTGCCTCTCTATCTCTCTCTGCCTCTCTCTCTCTGTCTCTGTCTCTGTCTCTCTGTCTCAGCTTGGCGTCTCTGATCCGAGGTCAGGTGTTAACTACAGATGGTACTCCCCTGGTGGGAGTCAATGTTTCCTTCATCAATTACCCACACTATGGATACACACTCACACGCCAGGACGGAACGTACGTACCACACACGCACGCACGCACGCACGCACGCACGCACGCACGCACGCACGCACGCACGCACGCACGCACGCACGCACGCACGCACACACACACACACACACACACACACACACACACACACACACACACGCCAGGACGGAACGTACGTACCACACACACACGCACGCACGCACGCACGCACGCACGCACGCACACACACACACACACACACACACACACACACACACACGCCAGGACGGAACGTACGTACCACACACACACACACACGCCAGGACGGAACGTACGTACCACATATACACACCGACATGGTACATAGTAACTAATCCTACAGCGTTTCTGATCCTGTCTCCAGGTTTGACCTGCTAGCGAATGGAGGCGGCTCGTTGACCCTGAGGTTTGAGCGCGCTCCGTTCATCACGCAAGACCGCACAGTGTGGTTACCATGGGGTCGTTTTTACGCAATGGATACGCTGGTGATGAAGACTGAGGAGAACACCATCCCAGGATGTGACCTCAGTGGCTTCCTCCGACCTGACCCTGTGGTCATCGCCTCACCCCTGTCATCGCTCTTCTCATCTAGACCCAGGGACAAGCCCATCATACCTGAGACACAGGTATCCAGCCTCTCTTTTCATCTCCTTCCTCTGTCCTCTCATCCCTCTTTCCTCTACTATCATTCCTCCGTCCTCTCATCCCTCTCTCTTCTCTTATCATTCCTCTGTCCTCTCATCCCTCTCTCTTCTCCTATCATTCCTCTGTCCTCTCATCCCTCTCTCTCTCCTTCTCTCTCTCTCTCTCCTTCTCTCGCTCTCTCTCTCCTCTCATCCCCCTCTCTCTCCTTCTCTCTCTCTCCTCTCTCCTCTCATCCCTCTCTCTCCCTCTCTCTCTCTCTCTCCTCTCATCCCTCTCTCTCTCCTTCTCTCTCTCTCTTTCTCCTCTCATCCCTCTCTCTCTTATTCTCTCTCTCTCTGTCCTCGTGCTCCATGAGATGGTAGATGTTCCAAGCACCAGTCTGAAGCTCTTTCCTCTCCTCTCCTCTCCTCTCATCCTTCTCTCCCTCTCTCCCTCCCTCTCTCCCTGCTCCATGAGATTATATATGTTCCAGACTCTCAATTCAATTCAAGGGGCTTTATTGGCATATGAAACATATGTTAACATTGGCAAAGCAAGGGAAGTAGATAATATACAAAAGTGAAATAAACAATAAAAATGAACAGTAAACATTACACTAACAGAAGTTCCAAAAGAATAAAGACATTACAAATGTCATATTATGTCTACATACAGTGTTGTAATGATGTACAAATCGTTAAAGTACAAAAGGGAAAATAAATAAACATAAATATTGGTTGTATTTACAGTGGTGTTTGTTTTCCACTGATTGCCCTTTTCTTGTGGCAACAGGTCACAAATCTTGCTGCTGTGATGGCACTGTGGTATTTCACCCAGTAGATATGGAAGTTTATCAAAATCGGGTTTGTTTTCGAATTCTTTGTGGATCTGTGTAATCTGAGGGAAATATGTGTCTCTAATATGGTCATACATTTTGCAGGAGGTTAGGAAGTTCAGCTCAGTTTCCACCTCATTTTGTGGGCAGTGTGCTCATAGCCTGTCTTCTCTTGAGAGGCAGGACTGCCTACGGCGGCCTTTCTCAATAGCAAGGCTATGCTCACTGAGTCTGTACATAGTCAAAGCTTTCCTTAAGTTTGGGTCAGTCACAGTGGTCAAGTATTCTGTGGTCAGAGCCCCAGGACCAGCTTGCTTAGGGGACTCTTCTCCAGGTTCATCTCTGTAGGTGATGGCTTTGTTATGGAAGGTTTGGGAATCCATTCCTTTTAAGTGGTCATAGAATTTAACGTCTCTTTTCTGGATTTTGATAATTAGTGGGTATCGTCCTAATTCTGCTCTGCATGCATTATTTGGTGTTTTACGTTGTACACAGAGGATCTTTTTCAGAATTCTGCATGCGGAGTCTCAATTTGTGTTTGTCCCATTTTGTGAATTCTTGGTTGGTGAGCGGACCCCAGAACTCACAACCATAAAGGGAAATGGGTTCTATAACTGATTCAAGTATTTTTAACCAGATCCTAACTGGTATGTCAAATGTTATGTTCCTTTTGATGGCATTGTTGGAATCGGGGTTAAACTTGGAACATTGTTATACTCAGAAGTATAGGAACATTAGTTACAAAAGAGACATGAAGGATGCCATAATGAAGTTAGGGAGGGGCTGAGTGCAGGGAAAACAATCGCATGTGACAATACTGATAAGGGGAGGAACCGTTGAAGGCTCATATCACTTAGTTCCCTGCTCAGCAAGAATGATGCAATGTTGAGCGATACGGAGGAGACTCCACCAGCACGGGGGAAGCCATGTCTGTGTCTGAATTACAGCTGTATCGACCCGTTGGGAAGAATTCAACTTGGTTAACTTTTTATGGCTGCAGGGGCAGTATTGAGTAGCTCTGATTAAAGGTGCCCATTTCAAACGGCCTCGTACTCAATTCTTGCTCGTACAATATGCGTAGTATTGTTATTATTGGATAGAAAACACTCTCTAGTTTCTATAGCCGTTTGAATTATGTCTCTGAGTGGAACAGAACTCATTCTACAGCACTTTTCCTGATATGGAGTGAGATTTCAGAAATCTTGGACTCTGGTCCCAGGTCAGTTTTAAAGTCCCTGTAAATGCTATGAGGATAAAAACACTGCCCACGCCCGCCTCTAGATGTCAGTAAGAGGTGACAATTTGAATGGAGTCGATTGCGCAATCAGGGCCTGTATAAAAGGCCAAAGACCGGATGTACCGTTCTTTTGCTCCCTGCGCCTGATGCACGATGGACGTCGGACCTGCTCTCTTTCCAAGCTGTTGTTTAGCCAGTAATATATCGCCGGTCATGTTTTTACTCGTTATAGGTGTTAAAAACATCATAAGGTAGTTAATTTAAACCGTTTTATAGCAATTTATATCCGTTTAGTGCGATTTTGAGGCATTGCTTTGTGATGCACTTTGAAGCGCCGGGCACGTTTCGGGGTCCCGGTCGAACGTTAGTGGGCATTTCGACGGACAAGAGGACATCTTTCAACCAAAAGAAGATTAGACCCAAGAAAGGATACATTGCCCAAGATTCTGATGGAAGATCACCTCATAGTAAGAAATATTTAAGATGATAAATCGTTGTTCTGTCGAAAAATGTTAAACGCATATTCCGCCATTTTTTTTGGTATAGCTTCGCTTGGCGAACCCTGTATTGCACAGTAAGGATAATTTTAGAAATGTAATTCAGCGATTGCATTAAGAACTAATTTGTCTTTCGATTGCTTTAGTCAAGTTTACGATTAGTTATTCATTACGCCAGATCACTGTCCAAAATGGCGCCCGACATTTTCAGGCTAGTTTTGCTAGTATTGTCATTGTATAACCACGTTTTTTTGTGGCTAAATATGCACATTTTCGAACAAACTCTATATGTATGTTGTAATATGATGTTACAGGAGTGTCATCGGAAGAATTCTGAGAAGGTTAGTGAAAAAATTAATACATTTTGGCGATGATTACGTTATCGCTCTCTTTGGCTTGAATCAATGCTCGGGTAACGTTTGCACATGTGGTATGCTAATATAACGATTTATTGTGTTTTCGCTGTAAAACACTTAGAACATCTGAAATATTGTCTGAATTCACAAGATCTGTGTCTTTCCATTGCTGTGAGCTGTGTATTTTTAAGAAATGTTTTATGATTAGTAATTAGGTAATACACGTTGCTCTCTGTATTTATTCTAGTCGAGTTGTGATGGTGGGTGCAATTGTAAACTATGATTTCTACCTGAAATATGCACATTTTTCTAACAAAACCTATCCTATACAATAAATATGTTATCAGACTGTCATCTGATGAGGTTTTTTCTTGGTTAGTGGCTATCAATATCTTTATTTGGCCGAATTGGTGATAGCACCTGATGGAGTAAGAAACTGATGGAGTTAGAAAAGTGGTGTCTTTTGCTAACGTGGTTAGCTAATAGATTTACATATTTTGTCTTCCCTGTAAAACATTTTAAAAATCTGAAATGGTGGCTTTATTCACAAGATCTGTATCTTTCATTTGGTGTCTTGGACTTGTTAATGTGTGAAAGTTAAATATTTTAAAAAAATATTTTTTTGAATTTCGCGCCCTGCACTTTGAGCTGGATGTTGTCATAGGTGTACCGACCTCGGGCTTGCAGCCATAAGAAGTTTTAAGCTTCTCTAGTAAGGTGACCAGATTTTTTAAATGAAAACCGGGGACATTTCCAGTTCGGCGGTCAATATATAATTAAAATATCCAATATTATTATCTATGAAATAAAAAAGGGGGACAATTCCGGTTTCATGTATTTAGTCTAACAGGCACACTGTGATAGACAGAGAAAACAACTATATAACAGAAACACTACAGACAAGACAGAACTGTCCGATCTGAACAGCCATTCAGTGGTCCTGGTAGTCTGGGTAGAATACGAGCAGAAGAGAACATGAGCAAAATTGAAAAAACAGACAATAGTATATGTGAAATACTTAACAACATAATAAAGAAATAAGACGCTGATGAGATTGGTAACTACATAATATACTTATACCAACCTAATCTGTATATTTCTCAGAAGAATGTATTTTCTTCAGGATTGCTCTGTCTTTGGCCAGCTTCTCCATGAACTCCTGGCAGGGGAGGTTGAAGTTTGTCTTCACAATAAGCATGGCCTTGATGGTAAGAACAGTGAACCTATTTCTTGCTACTGTCCATAGATCATTCATTTGAGAGAACACTCTCTCGACTGGTGCATTACTTCCAGGTAAGAACATGACAACAGACGCTAATCTAGCCAGGTTAGTGTGTGGGATGTCGTTCTCTTTGTAAGTGGGTAACCACCGTGCTCCATCTCTGACTAAGCGGTGTCTCAGATGTTTTCCATTCTTCAAGCGATCCCCCCCTTTAGGAACTCTTGCAGGCCAGTAACCTCGTCACACAATGCATCCTCATTGATGTTCACATTGGGCCTTTTTCCTGCAGTGTGCCTGCTGCCTTCTGGATCTCTTCATGCAGAGGTTGCCTTTTTAAAAGGAGAAAATGTCAATCTTTTAGATTATCTGTGTGCTTTCTCCATGCTTGCAAGTAGTTCACAGCCATAGTGAAGGATGATTTGGATGTTTTGAGAAAGCTCTCTTTAGACATGGCTCCATTTTCCTCCAGCTCTCTCAGAAGTCCTCTGACCAAAACTGGAATGAAGTTGTCATCACGTCTTGCAGTCAATTTTGCCTCAACGTTTCTCAGTATTGCAGCTGACTCCACAGCGCAGCTGTCCTAGCCTTCAAGCATCTTGATTGTGTCACTGAATACGGTCAAGTTTCCATGGACAAAGTCCAGCCAAAGTTCAGTCAGTGGATCGTCGAACACTGTTCACAGGACAACAGGGCATTTATCTTCAGAAATAAAAAAGTATTTCAATGGCACATACATTTTCAGCACTCTTTCTAGAGCAGGGAGCATGGACAGCCAGCGAACATTGTGTCCTAAAATGTTATGGTACTCCTGGCCAACAAACTCACAAAAGCTCTTCAGTCTTTCTACTCTGACGGTGAAAATATAAAAATATCCAAATATCTTTGTGAGCAGGTACTCAACATCATATCCAAAGCTGTTCTGGCCATGTTATGAATGATGTGGGCAGGACAACCTAAGCCAATCACCTCCCGCTGCAGAGCATTTTTTACTTTGGTATGGACATTGACCCTCCCCAGCCTATTCAGTCCTCCAAAGTTGGTATTTGTTGTCGGCAGAGAATGTTTTCCAGGTTACATTTTTGGATGACCACCAGGACCTCAGCTGCAATGTCCTCTGCTGTTTCTCAATTCAATTCAACAAAATCAAGCAGTTTTGTTTCCACAGATGTGCTGCCACCATATATCTTACAATATCTGACTAGTATTGGCAGCAGCTTTACATGTCCATGATTGGACGCATCAATGGCCAGGGACACACATTCAACCTGGTCTAGGTCCTGTGTTACCAAAGTAGTTGCCCATGGTGCTAACACGTTACTCACTATGGCGTCACATTTTGTCCTGGCACATGGTGCTAACACGTTACTCACTGTGGCGTCGCATTTTGTCCTAGCACATGTAAACTTTGGCTCATAACTCTTCCGTGTCAGTTGTGCTGTGCAGTCCATAGATCTGTAACTATGATTGTGTCACATAGTGTGGTATGCAAAGACACCCTCCTGCACTGCTAAACCATATTCTTCTTGGGAAGGCTCTACCTTCTTGAAGAACGTGGTGACAGAGGGCATACCAACACGGCCAATCAGAGAGGCTTTATGCTTTTTCGTCTGTTGATGTTTTACCACTGCCGTTCTTCTCCGGCTGCCAATTGAAAGAGAGGAATTACAAAGGGTGCAGTGAACCATTCTATCGTCGTGACCTGAGCATATAAATGGAAATTCTCTCATCATGTTTTTCATAAAAAGTGCATTTCCGTTTCTTGGAAAGAGTCATTGTTCCTCCTCTGTCTGCTCTTCTTCACTCTCCTTGTGTCACTCTTCTGACTCTCTTAACTTTTTCTTCTCCTCTTTTCTTCACTCGTCTTCCTTTCCTTCTCTTCACCTTTCCACCTCACTCTTCTACACTCTCCTTGCTTCACTCTTTTTACTCCCTTAATTTTTCCTTCTCCTTTCTCTCCAATCTGTATTAATAAATAGTATACTATTAGATCAAATACTTTGGTTAACAGATTCCCATTGCTTGCCTCATTTTTGTATTTTATCTCAAAAACATTGTTTGGAATAATAAATTGGCAGGCTCTGTAATCATATCTTTACCTTTCCTCCTCTATCTCACTCTGCTTCCTATCCAGTCTTCCTCCTCTCCTTCCTCTCCACTCTCTAACAGAAAACATTATGCTAATGTTATCCATGAACATTTCTAAATATATTTTCACACTAATTATTATAATGCCAAATCATTAAAATTGTAATCTACAAAAATATTCTCATAATTAATTGTGCATTCATTTAATATAATCATATTTTCAAAATAGACCATCCACTACATGTTTACATGTGAACGTTTTTTAACCTAGCTACCATAACAGTAGCTAGCTAACTTAGTCTACATAGCTAACGTTAGCTAGCATGACCCATTTAAAACCTTATAGAGCAGATCATCCATCTATATAATACATTGTGACATTATAACATCACTAGCTAGTATCTCAAAGGATTGTAACTTACCTGGCTTGAAAATAAGTTTGTGGTGATTTTGTGGATTCACTTGACACTTGCTAACTTCTGGCCGAGTTTTCCACAGCAGTTTTCTCTAAAACTATCGCGAGCAAGTAGTTAGTAGAAGAAGAGTGAATGAAGCTGTTATAGCGAGCAGCCCCCTCTGTTGGCCTAAACAAGCACAACGCGATTCAGACGTCAACCGGTAGGCTCTGCTGCCCGGTATTTCTTGCCAAGTAAAATATTTCACTTTGCGGTCTGTTTTTAACGCACAGTTACAAACGGGGACATTTCCGGGGACAGCTCCAGCCGGGGACAGGCCACCAAAAATGGGGACTGTCCCCAGAAAATGGGGACTGTCCCCAGAAAATGGGGACGTCTGGTCACCCTATTCTCTAGTGTCCGTGAGTTATTTTCTCAAAATTAGAACCTAACAGCATAGAATGCCCTTCTTGCCTTGTATCTCAGATCGTTCACAGCTTTGTGGAAGTGACCTGTGGCGCTGATGTTTAGGCCAAGATACAGTGGTTCGTCCTTTAAAAGTTGCGGCCTGCTTTGTGTGCTGCTGCAGCGTTCTGTGGCAAGTCATTTAATTCTTAGCCATTTTTTCTGTTGAGAGTATTCCATATTGGCATTAACAGAGAATTTAAAACCTTCTTTGTAATATCATAGTATATGGGATTGATTTTAAGAAATTTGGCTTAATTAATTTGATTAATATTATGGCGTTTCCGTTAGGATGGATAATATGGCGCTGTACAACATGACGGTTGGGAGTAGGCTACAGGATTGGAGGATTCTAAATTGTTTGCCTTCATTAGACAACTTTGTTCCAATATTTCTGTAAATCAGTGATTTTTATTCCATAATCCATAACTAAATCAACATCTGCATTTTGAAAGAGTATTTTTTATCTTTATTTTATTAACGAAATGTGGTTATTTGTTTATTAGGCTACTGTGCGGTCTACAATACATACTGTAGTAAACATGGAAAAGTGCCTAAATCCTTACATAAGGGAGAGGAGGCCATGTCGGTACTACAGAATGCAGGGCACACGGGAGACCAGTGTTATTTCATAATTTTGATGTCTTCACTATTATTCTACAAAGTAGAAAATAGTAAAAATAAAGAAAAATCCTGGAATGAGTAGGTGTGTCCAAACTTTTGACTGGTACTTGCTTCATTAATTTGATTAATATTATGATTAATATTATGGTGTTTCTACTCCATGAAATATGAAAAAACCTCTGGGTTTCCGTTAGGATGGAACAGAAAATATGGAGCTGTACAACATGATACTCATAAATTCAGAGCATTGTCAGATTGTCAGTTTGTAAATTCAGACCGTTTCGCTCTCGGGGCGCACACTGGACGTTCAGGCCGAGGGTTGATTTGAGCATTCTGGCCTTACAACGGCAGTCAAGCACCCAAGCTGACGTTGGCTAGCTACTTCCAGACACAAATGAGACCACTCTGACCATTTTACTCACCCTAGCAGAGCTGGTAAAGCAGTTTTCTTGTTAACCTCTCTTGGGTACGTGAGACGTTAGCGTCCCACCTCTTCAACAGCCAGTGAAACTGCTGGGCGCCAAATTCAAATACAGAAATACTCATTATAAAAATTCAGAAAACAAAACAAATTTTACATAGGTTTAAAGATGAACTTCTTGTGAATCCAACCACGGTGTCAGATTTTAAAAAATGCTTTACGGCGAAAGCATACTTTACGATTATTTGAGAACATAGCCCAGCAGACAAATCATTACAAACAGTAACCAGCCAAGTAGAAGAGTTACACAAGTCAGAAATAGAGATAAAATTAATCCCTTACCTTTGATGATCTTCATATGGTTGCACTCAGCAGACATTCATTTACTCAATAAATGTTCCTTTTGTTATTTATATCCAAAAGCCTAAATAATCGATAATATTTCAACCGGACAATAACGTCGTCAATATAAAAGGTAAACAAGAAAGGCACTCTCTCGGTCTCGCGCATGAAAAAGCTCTGTGACACTTTAGGGTCCACTCATTCAGACTGCTCTTACTTCCTCATTTTTCAGAATACAAGCCTGAAACAATTTCTAAAGACTGTTGACATCTAGTGGAAGGCATGGGAACTGCAATTTGAGTCCTAAGTCAATGGATACTGTAATGGCATTGAATAGAAAACTACAAAAACCCCAAAAAAACGACTTCCCGAATGGATTTTTCTCAGGTTTTCACCTGCCAAATCAGTTCTGTTATACTCACAGACACTATTTCAACAGTTTTGGAAACTTTAGAGTGTTTTCTATCCAAATCTACCAGTTATATGCATATCATATCTTCTGGGCCCAAGAAGCAGGCAGTTTAATTTGGGCATGCTTTTCATCCAAAATTCCGAATGCTGCCCCCTACCCTAGAAAAGTTAACCAGAGCGTTGGTGACTGTGAATGTGCTGCTGGAAACAATTTAATTACGCTTTTCTTCTGACATTTACTGACACCGGCCATATTCAACGGGTGTTGAGCGCTCGTAAAGTAATTATTCTGCGCTCTGGTACACTCAGACGAGAGTGCTCTGAATTCCGTGTAGATAGTAAGCTGGACACATAAAAATTTTAGCAACGTTATTTTCTGATAACTAGTTCATTGCATCCGCCGTGGAGCCCAGTTTCATAATATGACCATATTTCCCAGCTGCTTGCCATCGTTTTAAAGTAAACGTGAAACAACAGGCCTTATTTTAGTGCATTTTTCACCCTGCCAGCTCCTATTAGTTATATTGAGCACCAGCTCCCTTTAGTTCTATTGAGCACCGTGGCACCAACTCGCCTTCCGAATGTTCTATTCCCAGCTTATTGTTCAACGTCACAATGCCTGCTTCGCTATTGTTGGCAATGAGACCTGCTCACGTTGTTTTATAGTTCAAATGTAAACAACAAAAATGTAAACAACAAAAATAATATTGGAACTCTGCGGTCTTCCCATTGTTTCCTATGGGGGAAATATAGGCATGTCAGTCTATTTCGCCAAATATCGCGCAATGTGTATATTTCGATTTTTTTCAAGTCGGACGCCATTTTAATTATGAGAATCTCCTCTTTCTAATTATGTAAGCCTGGGCAGCTAGCTCAGTTGTCATCAAATGCTAGCCCCAAAATACTTTTTGCCCTTGGAACGCTGAGCTACCCCCATTGTTTTCTAATGGAGAGGCATTTGTCATCGATTGCTAGACCAGAAATAGTCAGAAGTTAATTTTTCCCCCACTTTTTCATTACGCAGACATAAGCACAGTTGACACCATCGAGGTGCAGATGTTTACTTTCTACACAAGTTGTTTTTTCCAGTTTCGTCCGACGAACAGATTGTTGTGGTAAAATAAAAATAACTTTTTTTTATGGAATTCTAAGCATCACTCCAGTCAAAACAGGCTCTGCGAACGTTCAATTCCATTAATTTGCTTCGGGCTCACGCTAGTGTTCCAGTTTAGCCAAGGTTCTGAAGCCGTTTTTCAGCCTTGGGTGAATTTTGACTCGTTCTATTGTCCAGCCTATAGATAGCCAGAGCGAATTTACGAAAGAACACAAATGTCCATTGAGAAAGCACAACGACTATTCCATTTAGCTAAGCTAAGAATGACGGGAAGGATCAAGTCAATAAACGTTGGGTAGTTAGATAGCCTATAGTTAATATACTGGCAAGTTTGATGTATAACTACTAACGTTAGGTAGCTAGCTAACATACCGGTACATACTGCTGTAATGATATGCTATGTGGTTCGTAAGGACAGCGTAGCTAACAAATTGTCAGCCAACATAACGTGTAAGGTAACTTATTTGAAAAGTCATGACTTTATTACATTGAATAGCAAGCTACCCCTTGGTCGTTAGGGCAAACCTGGTCTGTGATAGGAGGGGGGATTTTCACACCTTGCTCGGCAATTAGACTATTCTTTAGTAAAGGTTGAATAGTCTGTTGTTCAGCTATTAGCCCTTCTCCCCAGCTTGCAACAAATTGCTGTTCCCATCTCATTCCTTTCCCTCTTCCACGTGTCATCATTCTGCCCCTGAGTGGCTCGCTTGTGGGCGTGCTAGCAGGATATGGCAGCATCTTCGGTTGTGTGTCAAGAATTCTGCATACAGTAGCCCGTTTGTATGGCGGTGTGGTTATTCACAGGCAAATTGTTATATGCTATGGAGGTACATTTGTGTCTTTTTGTCGAGAGCAAAACCTTTTTTATTTTCAATCAAAAATAATTGTTCTGAATGCAACTTCTTACCGACACAAAGGAAGTCAAAGTGGACACCTACGAAGATGGCATCTCAGGTAAGCAGCACTGGGCTGTATTTACATATCCTAAAAGTGGCATATGCTGCTTTAGATTGAATGGTCATATCTTAGTTATTATTTTCATATCTATAAAAAATAAGCTGTTTTCTTTACTTTCAGAGAGCGAGCTGATCAAGGGGTCGAAAATCTAGATATTGCCAGATGTTCACTGTCCGAGGAACAGGCCGTGGAAGCTTTATTGCTAGCAAAAGTGTCCATAACCAGAGGTAATTAAACTGTTGTGTTATTTTTCTCCATCTCTGCCTGTCTTGTTGTACATGGAACCTGTCTCACATGCATTAATTTTAAAAAAACTTAAGATGTCAGCTGCTAATTTTCAGATTTACACCACATAAACACAGCCATTTTCACTGGACTATCTGTTGCTGCCAAGTCATGATTTCCCTGGGGGTTAGCCTTGCAAAGCCCAAGTGGTGAGACACATAGCCCTCTATATTTAAATGTTTCAGGTACACTCCGATAGGTGTCTCCGTCACATACAGTATCTTCTATTGACATTATCTTCTATTGTTTGTCCTCATGTGTCAGTTTTTCAGCATAAAGTACTCTGTAGCCACTTAGTGTGGACACCAGGTGAGACCACACACAATAAGTCTCTCTTCACTTCATCCCTCTCCCCCTTCTCCCTAAATCCTCTAGGTTTTATCAGCTGTTTTGGTGAACCCCTCCCCCGTCTGAACTGGCTGACACAGTGGGCACAGCATGATCATAGGTGAGATGTCACTTGGTCGGGTCAACAGGAAGTATTATTAAAGAGATACTTTACATTGAAATACAGACAGAGATGTAGTAGTCCCAGAGTTAATGATCCAAGGTCAGTTTTGCGTTTCACCTCCTGATTATGTTGACTGACCGTGTTAGAATATAAAAAACAATTCTTAATCATGCTCTCTCTCTATCCATCTGTCACTCGTCTGCAGGTATGTTTTGATGTGAGAGAGGAAGCCAGTCCCGTCATCGCCACCTCACCCGCTCTTAAGATAACCTTTGGCCCAACTGGGGGCCCAAGTCTGGTTAGGAGACACCGCAATTGTGATGAACTGAGAGAATATTAGGGTAGCACTGTAATTGTGATGAAGTGAGAGAATATTAGGGTAGCACTGTAATTGTGATGAACTGAGAGAATATTAGGGTAGCACTGTAATTGTGATGAACTGAGAGAATATTAGGGTACATTTACATTTGCATTTAAGTCATTTAGCAGACGCTCTTATCCAGAGCGACTTACAAATTGGAAAGTTCATACATATTCATCCTGGTCCCCCCGTGGGAATTGAACCCTGGTCCCCCCGTGGGAAATGAACCCACAACCCTGGCGTTGCAAGCGCCATGCTCTACCAACTGAGCCACACGGGACCACGGGACCAGGGTAGCACTGTAATTGTGATGAACTGAGAGAATATTAGGGTAGCACTGTAATTGTGATGAACTGAGAGAATATTAGGGTAGCACTGTAATTAATGGATCATATGCTGTCTGCCGCTGTTCTTACCTCTTTCTGTCTTCTACACCTCTCTCACCACCTCGTCTTTCTTCCTCGTTTTATAATACACACAATATGTGCATTGAAGTACAGATTGAACTTGTATTTATAATATAATATTTCCAATTAGCATAATTATAATGCATTTATGTATTTCGAACACCTGGATAATGAACTTCTTTCAATAAAGCGTTTCACATTCTCCACTGGTTGAAATGAAGTATCTCATTGAAATAATATCCTGTATCCTGTGTCCTCAGATTAATGCAGATGAAGGGAGTTAAATATGCATAGTTTTTGTTTCTGTTTTTATGAATTACAAATCAATCATGTTTCTAGTCTATTGCAAAGTTACAATGTGTAATCATTGCTGTCCCAGGAGCAGGAGTGGTAAACACTGAAGTGTGTAATTGTAATACATACATGCAGACAGAGCATCATTCAAATAATGGAGTTTGATATGACTGAAAAAGAATGTCTCAGAGATTCATACCTGAACCGCACTTTTATTTGCCAAGGAAGAGTACATGATCAGTGAATATATTCAACGTACAGGCTACAATGTGGGAATCTCATGCATGGTAATAACTACAGTATATAGGACTTGCATCCTTGGCACAATAAAGGCATACAGTTATTTTTATCCTCCACTACACAATAAGAAAATAAATAGTTAGCTAGCTATGTTACTCCAGCTGCATTGCAAGGCAAGCTTACACAATTGTACATTAAATTTTCAGTAAATGCTTTAGCTAGCTAGATTCTTTACATCCACTGTTTCACAAGAAGACAGCCTGGTTTGCTGGTTTTCTCAGGAGTCCCTAAAACATTAAACAACACAAATTACAAATTAATTATCCTAACACTAGCTAGCTGGCTAATGTTAGCTAGTCAGATAACTTGCTAAGTAGAAATTAACTTTATGACAAAAAAATATGCACAAATGTTTGTCTCTACATTAACTAACATATTCATCTCAATTGCAAATGTTTTGCTTGACTCGTTATGACGTTACTTACATTTGGTTCCACCGTAATGTTTTGTCAGCCATCTTTGTTGAAGAACGCCACCAGGCACGGGTGGCTCGTGTCAAAATTCGTCATTGGAACCACTCGATATGATAGGTCATATAAAAACATTGGGACCCAAATGCATAATGAGTGCTCAAACTCCCTCTTGTGGTGGTCTGGAGCAATGAAGCTGTGACACAGGGTACTTCTAAGTCCCGCGGTGCCAGCTCGCAACTTTTAAAGGAGGAACCACTGTAGGTATAGTTTTGTGTGTGCTCTAGGGCAATGGTGTGTAGATGGAATTTGTATTTGTGGTCCTGGCAAATGGACCTTTTTTGGAACACCATTATTTTGGTCATACTGAGATTTACTGTCAGGGCCCAGGTCTGGCAGAATCTGTGCAGAAGATATAGGTGCTGCTGTAGGCCCTCCTTGGTTGGTGACAGAAGCACCAGATCATCAGCAAATAGTAGACATTTGACTTCAGATTCTAGTAGGGTGAGGCTGGATGCTGCAGACTGTTCTAGTGCCCTTTTTCACCAATTTTAACCGCACACTTGTTTGTGTTCATGAATTTTATGTCATGTGTTTTTCCCCCAATACCACTTTCCATCAATTTGTATAGCAGACCCTCATGCCAAATTGATTCGAAGGCTTTTTTTAAATCAACAAAACATGTGAAGACTTTGCCTTTGTTTTGGTTTGTTTGTTTGTCAATTAGGGTGTGCAGGTTGAATACGTGGTCTGTTGTACGATAATTTGTTAAAAAGCCAATTTGACATTTTCTCAGTACATTGTTTTTACTGAGGAAATGTACGAGTCTGCTGTTAATGATAATGCAGAGGATTTTCCCAAGGTTGCTGTTGACGCATATCCCACAGTAGTTATTGGTGTCAAATTTGTCTCCACTTTTGTTGACTGGGGTGATCAGTCCTTGGTTCCAAATATTGGAGAAGATGTCAGAGCTGAGGATGATGTTAAAGAGTTTTAGTATAGCCAATTGTTGTCTGTATATTTGTATATTTGTATATCTGTATATATAGTTGTCTGTATATTTGATCATTTCATTGAGGATACCATCAACACCACAGGTCTTTTTGGGTTGGAGGGTTATTATTTTGTTCTGTAGTTCATTCAAGGTAATTGGAGAATCCAGTGGGTTCTGATAGTCTTTAATAGTTGATTCTAAGATTTTTATTTCATCATGTATATGCTTTGCTCTTTGTTCTTTGTTATAGTGCCAAAAGATTGGAGAAATGGTTTATCCATACATCTCCATTTTGGATAGATAATTATTTGTGTTGTTGTTTGTTTAGTGTTTTACAATTTTCCCAGAAGTGGGTAGAGTCTATGGATTCTTCACTTACATTGAGCTGACTTCTGATGTGCTGTTCCTTCTTTTTCCGTAGTGTATTTCTGTATTGTTTTAGTGATTCACCATAGAGAAGGCGTAGACTCAGGTTTTCTGGGTCTCTATGTTTTTGGTTGGACAGCTTTCTCAATTTCTTTCTTAGGTTTTTACATTCTTCATCAAACCATTTGTCATTTTTGTTCATTTTCTTCAGTTTTCTGTTTGAATTTTTTTTGATTTGATAGGGAAGCTGAGAGGTCAAATATACAGTAAAGATTTTCTACAGCCAATTTTACGACTTCATGTCACGTTGGTATAAATGGATTAGGGAGACAGACGCAGGAATGAGTAATAGGGTTTTTTATTCAGCCCAAGTTACGGCGTGTCGTGTAAAGGCACAGGGACGAAGACAAAACAAGCACGTAACAAAAACGCAGTGGTCTGGGAGAGTGTCTCGCTGGTCTGGGAGAGTGTCTCGCTGGTCTGGGAGAGTGTCTCGCTGGTCTGGGAGAGTGTCTCGCTGGTCTGGGAGAGTGTCTCGCTGGTCTGGGAGAGTGTCTCGCTGGTCTGGGAGAGTGTCTCGCTGGTCTGGGAGAGTGTCTCGCTGGTCTGGGCAGGGTGTCTATTGATCTGTTGCTCCTGTGTGAAGTGTTGGGGCTGCATTTGAGAGCGATGTCCTTTAGGGTCCGGGCGAAGATGGGTACTGCTGCCTTGTATAGGTGGACCTGGTCGTAAAGGCTGTTCAAGTCCAGGGTGGAGTGGTGGGTCAGGAAAACATTTGGTTTTGAGGCACAGTCAGGGGAAATACTTGCGTTTACCCACTGTATGGTAGCAGGGTGGAAGTATTTTCATGGTAGCAGGGTAGAGATAACCACTTGTGCGTTGGGGAAAGTAGAATAAGCTTTCTCTCTCTCTCTCTCTCTCTCTCTCTCTCTCTCTCTCTCTCTCTCTCTCTCTCTCCTCTCTCCTCTCTCTCTCTCTCTCTCTCTCTCTCTCTCTCTCTCGCAGTGCATGCTGGGTGTTTTTGGAGTTTGAGTGTTTGGTGTGGAAAGCTCTATCCTAACTAACTTTCTTGATTCTTTTCTTTACATGTTATTTTCTATGGTGGAGGGTTAATGCAGTATTTGTTTTAGCGGTATCCAAAGTTTTTTTTCAAAGTTAGGGTGGAAGAGGACAGAGTAATTTTCCTGGGGTTTGGAAGGTGCGGTGTGCGCGATGGCTTCTCAGCCTAGCGCGGAGGAGACGCTGTCGATACAGCATGGATTCAGGTGTGTTCCTGAGAACGGAGTTAAGGTGGAGGAGGTTCTGCTCGCGGTCGGTGAACAGGTAGGAGCTGAGTTTATACATTCTGCTTCTAGAATGAACAAAGCTGTGGTTGTGTTCATGAAAAGGGCTAATTTGGTTGGTAGGCTAATTGCTAGCGGAATATTTGTAAGGGATGTGTTGGTGTCAATTTCACCTCTCTCTACCCCTTCAACAAGAGTTGTAGTGGCCAATTTGCCTCCGTTTATTACGGATGATCAAATTAGGAAAGAGCTGAGTCGTTTTGGTAAGTTTGCTAGCGGTTTCCGTGTACTATCAGCAGGTTTTCAGGCAGATGCCGTTAAGCACGTTGTTTCGTTCCGGAGGCAAGTGTTTATGTTTCTGAACAACAATGAGCAACAGCTAAATGTGCACTTTAAAGTGAGACATGGGGAGGGGCTCTATGCAGGTTTTGCCAGCACAGATAGTCTACGGTGTTTTGAATGTGGGGATTTGGGGCACAAGAGTTTTGCGTGCCCACACAAAGGCCGTAGACAAGGTGAGGGTACAGGCGCCAGTGGGGGAAATCGAGGTCAAAGTGCAGGGGGTAAGGAGATGCAGACAGCAGAGGCTGGGCCTAGTCAGGCTAGAGATGGTGGTGTAGATGAGGTTGGGCCTAGTCAGGCTAGAGATGGTGGGGTAGCTGTAGCTGAGTTTAGTCAGGCTAGAGATGGTGGGGTAGTGGAGGCTGGGTCTAGTCAGGCTAGAGATGGTGGGGAAGCAGAGGCCGGGTCTAGTCAGGCTAGAGATGGTGGGGTAGCTGAGGCTGGGCCTAGTTATGCTATGGAGGGTGGTGTAAAGGGTGCTGGGTCTAGGCAGGATATGGATGGTGGTATAGAAGAGGCTGAGTCTAGTCAGGCTATGGATGGTGGGGTAGCTGAGGCTGGCCCTAGTCATGCTATGGAGGGTGGTGTAGATGATGCTGGGCCTAGTCATGCTATGGAGGGTGGTGTAGATGATACTGGGTCTAGTCAGGTTATTCTAGAGGATGAGGAGAGTATAGTGGGGAAGTGTAAGAGATTAGGGGGGGAGGAGGAGGGTGTCAAGCGGAAAAGGAAAAAGGGTGTGGGCAAAGGCACAATGGAAATGTTGCCTGTTGCTGTGGGTGAGGCCCTAACCAGAGAGAAAGAGCAGGTGGTCAGGGTGGGAGATAGAGAAGAGGAGGAAAGTGAGTCTGAGGAAGAGGATGAGGAGTTATTTTTTTCAGACTCTTCTTCAATTGGCCCGGAGCTGACAGCCAGTCAACCAGAGGGGTCTAAGTACACGTTGAGAGAACTGACAAGGTTCCTGAATGAGACTAAGGGGAAAAAAGTTAATCTTGAGGCTTTTTTTCCTGATCCTAGAAAGTTTGTAAGATCAGTAAAACATGCAATGAGAAATGAGGGGCATGGTGTCCTCTCACCCAGGAAACGGTTTAGGTTGAGGAAGTGGGTCACAACAGTGCGTAAAGGTTTACCTTCAGACACTGTTTAAATGTTTAATTTCTTTCTGACACTGGGGCTTTTTGAGCTTTTCTATTGGTCTATTTCTCTGCTGGCTTTTCTCCCACTTCTTATGGAGACTCTTCGGGTAGGCTCGCTTAATATAAATGGCGCCAGAGATGCGGGAAAGAGGAGTGTGTTGGGTGAATATGTAAAACAAAAAAAAGTACATGTGTTGTTTCTGCAGGAGACGCATAGTGATGTGGTGAATGAAGTTGATTGGGGGCTCTGGTGGAAAGGGGCAAGTGTGTTGAGCCATGGGACAAATCTTAGTGCAGGGGTGGCAGTCCTTTTTGCACCGGGTATGTCTGTAAAAATATGCTCCTCAAAGGAGGTGTGTAAGGGCAGGTTGCTTGTTGTTAAAGCAGAAATTAACAGCATGGGCTTTGTTTTTATAAATGTGTATGCGCCTAACACAGGGAGAGAAAGAGGGGTTCTATTTGGGAGTCTTAGACAGGAACTCTCACAAGTAGCGCCTGAGGAGACGCTGGTGATCGGAGGTGACTGGAACTGTACAATGGATTTTACAAAAGACAGAAATGGGGAAGAGCCTCATTCAGTGTCAGTGGGAGTGTTAGGGGACATCATTAACCAGTTCGACCTAGTGGATGTTTGGAGAACTAAACATCCAAACACAAGACAGTATACATGGGTGAAGGTCTTTGGGGCTAGGGTGAGTGCAGCCCGACTTGATCGTTTTTACATGTCCAGGAATCAGAGCAATAGGCTGCTGGGCGCTACCATTCTCCCAGTGGGGTTTTCGGATCACCACATAACCATGGCTCGGCTGTCTATTTCACCAGGGCCCCGGCAGGCATCTTATTGGAAGTTCAATGTAAAGCTCTTACAAGATGCCACTTTTTGCTCAGGTTTCCAGACTTTTTGGGAAAGGTGGGGGCAGCGAAGAGAGGAGTATGAGTCTCTGAGTCAATGGTGGGATGTGGGGAAAGTGCAAATTCGGCTTTTCTGTCAACAGTACACAGCTCTCTCATCCTCAGAGGCTAGGAGAGTATTGGGGGAACTAGAGCGGTGTATTAGTGAGATGGAGGTAGAGATGGTGGGGCAAGGCAATGTAGGCCTCCAGGCTAATTTAGCCGAATTACGTAGGGACCTGGGCAGTTTTTTCCAGGTTAAAGCAAAGGGAGCACTTGTAAGAGCTAGGTTCTCCATGCTCAAGGAGATGGATGCTCCCAGCTCCTTCTTCTTTGGTTTGGAAAGACAGAGCAGTGAAGCCAAGGGTATGCATTGTTTACGGCTCTCTGATGGGCGGGTGACCTCTGTGGTGGGGGAGATGCGGGAGCGGACTGTGGAGTTTTACACTGAATTGTATAGGGCAGAAATGTGTGATCCTATGTGTGCTCAGGTCTTGTTCGCAGGACTCCCTAAGCTCTCTCGGGCACAGAGGGATGAAATGGACATTCCTCTGTTGTCACATGAACTGGCAGAGGCCGTAACCCAGATGTCCCCCGGTCGTGCACCGGGGGTCGATGGACTTCCAGTGGAGTTTTACAAAAAATTCTGGGGAATAATTGGACAGGACTTCTTTTGCGTCTTGCGTGAGTGCATCGGGGTAGGAGAGTTGCCGATGAGCTGCCGTCGGGCGGCACTGACTCTCCTGCCCAAAAAAGGGGACTTGTGTGAACTTAAGAACTGGAGGCCTGTGGCATTACTCTGTGCGGACTACAAGATTTTTGCCAAGGTCCTCTCTAACAGACTGAAGTCCCATCTGGACTCTATAATACACAAGGACCAGACATATTGTGTACCGGGACGCTCAATCACGGACAACTTGTTCTTGATTAGGGACATGTTGGACTTGTCGAGAGGTTCTAATGTGAACTTTGGACTGGTCTCTTTAGATCAAGAGAAGGCCTTTGATAGAGTGGATCATGAGTATCTGTTTAATGTGATGTCTGTGTTTGGGTTTGGGAAGAGTTTTGTGACCTGTGTGAAGCTGTTGTATGCTGGGGCGTCATGTATGGTTAAGGTGGGAGGGGGGCTCAGTAGGCCAGTCTGGGTGAGACGGGGCATTAGACAAGGATGCCCTCTATCTGGGCAGCTATACACACTAGCCATTGAGCCTTTTTTAGGACTGCTACGCAGGAGATTGCAGGGAGTGTGCTGGACAGGCATGGATGTGGTGACAGGAATAGCAGTCTCAGCATATGCAGATGATGTTTCTGTGATGGTCAGGGATGGGCAAGATATGCAGGAACTAGAGACCAGTCTGAAGGTGTACGAGGGAGCTTCATCAGCTAAGGTAAACTGGGGAAAGAGCAAAGCTCTGTTATGTGGGGCATGGGGGGATAGGGCTCCTCCTCTGCTTCCAGGGGGTTTGCAGTGGGGTTGTGAAGGGCTTAAAGTGTTGGGGGTGTACCTGGGCTCGGAGAGGTGGGTCAGGAAGAACTGGGAGGGGCTGTCACAGGCAGTGGTGTCAAGACTGGCCAGGTGGAGGTGGCTCCTATCTCAAGTGTCATATAGAGGGAGGGTGCTGATAATTAACAACCTGGTGGCATCTTCCTTGTGGCATAAACTGGCTGTCCTCAACCCCCCCGCCGGTCTGCTTGCAGACCTGCAACGCAAGCTGGTGGACTTCTTTTGGTCGGGACATCACTGGCTGAAGGCAGCAGTGTTGTACATGACTGTCCACGAAGGAGGACAGGGCCTGGTGGAACTGGAGAGCAGGATAGCTGCTTTCCGGCTAAAGGCGGTGCAGAGACTGCTGTACCATACTGATGTTGGCTGGAGGGAACCAGCATGCGCGCTGCTGAGGAGAGCTGGAGGATTAGGGTTGGACCGGCAGCTGTTCCTCATGAAGCTGGAGAGGCTGAGTACAGCAGGTCTCTCAGAGTTTTACTCTGCGGTGCTGAGGACCTGGCAGCTATTAAGACCCACACGAGAAGGGGGTGTGGAGCCTGGGCAGTGGGTGTGGGAGGAGCCTATTTTCCACAACCCAGCCATCCCTTTGAGATCGGTTCAGTCTGCCACCCTGCAGAGGCAACTGATGGCAGGGGGTGTACAAAGGCTAGGTGACCTGAGAATGCTGGGAGAGGAGGGGTGGAAAACCCCGGAGGTCTTGGCTCAACAAACAGGAATAACGTCTCTTAGGCTGCTGGAGAGATTCCTGGAGGAGGTCCAGGAGGCACTGTCTGAGCAGGTAAGGGGGGTGTTTGAGAGGCCAAAGGGAGAGGGGCCACCAATGTTTCCGCCACTGCAGGTGACGGCAGAGACTGGAGACTGGCAAGGGGGTCTGGAGGACTTGTTAGATTTTAACACTCCGAGCCTGGGGGAGTTTGAGGGGGTGGGAGGTAAAGCCCTCTACAACCTCTGCGTTAAGGTTAGGAACATTCGGAGCCTAACAGGAGTGAAGGCACATCAGTGGCAGGGGGTATGTGGGGTGGAGAGTATGGTGGGTTTTAGATGGAGGGCGCTCTATAAACCCCCAGTACCAAAGAGGTCAGGGGACCTCCAGTGGAGGGTTCTTCATGGAGCCCTGGCCACTAACAGCTGGTTGGCACGGGTTGATCCGGGAATTGGGCAGGGGTGTCCTTTCTGTCAAATGAAAGAAACTGTGATTCATGTGTTTTCTGTGTGCACCAGGTTAATGCCATTAATGTCTCTGTTGGAATGTCTGTGTGAGAGGTTGGGGGTGGTTTTTGCTGTTGGGATGTTTATAATGGGATACAGGTATTCGAGTAAGGAGAAAGAAAAATGTGTTTTGTTGAATTTTCTGTTTGCTCAGGCGAAGTTAGCTATTTGGCTAACAAGGAGAAACAGGGTCAAAGGTGGGGGGATAACAGACCCTTTACTACTGTTTAATGGGATGGTCTCTGCGCGCCTTAGGGTTGAGTTTGAGTTCTATAAAATGATAAAATGTGTGGAGATGTTTGAGGAGATATGGTGTGTTGGGGGGGCTGTATGTACAGCTGGGGAAGATGTTTTGGATATACGGTTGTAGGAGAGGGTATTGTTTTTGTGTATGGTGATTTGTATCATGTGGTAGATGGTAAGGTGAGTAGGGTACATGTATGCAGTACAGGCTATATTTTGTTTTTTTATTTTAGGGGGGGGAGGGTGGCGAGTTTGAAATGAAATGAGAATGTTTCAGTAAAGAAAGACAAAAAGTCAAAGTCTCTCTCTCTCTCTCTCTCTCTCTCTCTCTCTCTCTCTCTCTCTCTCTCTCTCTCTCTCTCTCTCTCTCTCTCTCTCTCTCTCTCTCTCTCTCTCTCTCTCTCTCTCTCTCTCTCTCTCTCTCTCTCTCTCTCTCTCTCTCTCTCTCTCTCCCTCCCCCCCCCCCCCCCCCCTCCCTCCCTCCCTCCCTCCCTCCTCTGGTGCTCCATGAAATGATAGATGTTCCAGGTGCCAGTCTAAAGCTCTTTCCTCTCCTCTCATCCTTCTCTCCCTTTCTGCAGGTGCTCCATGAGATGATAGATGTTCCAGGGACCAGTCTGAAGCTGTGCTACCTGAGCTCCAGGACGTCTGGCTACCACAGCCTGCTGAAGGTGACCATGACCCCAGCCATGGTGTCTCTGGGCCTGCTCAAAGTCCATCTGATGGTGGCTGTGGAGGGACATCTCTTCCAGAAGTGGTTCCACGCCTCGCCCAACCTGGCCTACACCTACATTTGGGATAAAACAGATGCCTATGGACAGAGAGTCTACGGGCTGTCGGAAGCTGTCGGTGAGTGTGTATAGACAGAGTGTGTGTGTGCGTGCGTATGTGTGTGTGTGTGTGTGTCTGTCTGTGAGCAGTAATAGCTCTGAGGGTGCCGAGGCCCCCAACTCGCTTCACTAACTGCTAACTCTGCTTGACAGCTAATAACCCTTCACCACGGTTACAGCTGCCGTGGTTACGTCTGAGTGACAGGAGGAGAGGAGAGTTTAAATGCCACCCAGGGCTTAGAGTGTCAAGTCTGTCATCTCTTAGAACAGACAAGAGTGTACCGGCCCTCCAATGTAGCTGATTCATTAGATAACCAACGTTACTTGAATTTGAATAGATATATTTTGAAGGGGACAATGCACCTATATTTGCAGTCCCTACAGCAGCTAGCTGCCTTCAACTAATATGTGTTTTTATGCCAATCAAGCGTTGGTGATATGACAACATTTCAACACTGTTGCATAATGGGAGAGAAATTGATCTGTCACAGAACTGTCTGTTGGGACAGTGAACACCCACGATGTTAATTGGGTTATGGGCTTAACGAAGTGTAAGTGGGATCAGAGGAGAAAGGGTCTGGTCTGGACAAGTCTAGTCTGGACAGGTCTGGTCTGGTCTAGTCTGGACAGGTCTGGACAGGTGTGGTCTGGTCTAGTCTGGACAGGTCTAGACAGGTCTGGTCTGGACAGGTCTAGTCTGGACAGGTCTGGACAGGTCAGGTCTGGACAGGTCAGGTCTGGACAGGTCAGGTCTGGACAGGTCTGGTCTGGACAGGTCTAGTCTGGACAGGTCTGGTCTGGACAGGTCTGGTCTGGACAGGTCTGGTCTGAACAGGTCTGGTCTGAACAGGTCAGGTCTGGACAGGTCAGGTCTGGACAGGTCTAGTCTGGACAGGTCTAGTCTGGACAGGTCTGGACAGGTCAGGTCTGGACAGGTCTGGTCAGGTCTGGTCTGGACAAGTCTAGTTTGGACAGGTCTGGTCTGGACAGGTCAGGTCTGGACAGGTCTGGTCTGGACAGGTCTAGTCTGGACAGGTCTGGTCTGAACAGGTCAGGTCTGGACAGGTCTAGTCTGGACAGGTCTAGTCTGGACAGGTCTAGTCTGGACAGGTCTAGTCTGGACAGGTCAGGTCTGAACAGGTCTGGTCTGGACAAGTCTATTCTGGACAGGTCTAGTCTGGACAGGTCTGGTTTGGTCAGGTCTGGTCTGGACAGGTCTGGTCTAGTCTGGACAGGTCTAGTCTGGACAGGTCTAGTCTGGACAGGTCTAGTTTGGACAGGTCTGGCCTGAACAGGTTTGGTCAGGTAAGGTCTGGTCTGGAAAGGTCTGGTCTGGACAGGTCTGGTCTGGTCTAGACAGGTCTGGACAGGTCTTGTCTGGTCTGGACAGGACAGGTCTGGACAGGTCTGGTCTGGTCTGGACTGGTCTGGACAGGTCTGGTCTGGACTGGTCTGTACAGGTCAGGTCAGGTCTGGTCTGGACTGGTCTGGTCTGGACTGGTCTGGTCTGGACAGGTCTGGTCTGGACAGATCTGGTCTGGACAGGTCTGGTCTGGTCTAGACAGGGGTGCTAAAGAATAAAAGCTGTGCTACCATTATTGGACTCATACTTCCTGTATGTGGGTTAGCTCTTGGGTAGCTATAGCTGTAAATATAACAATTATACATGGAACTGCAGCTCACTTTACTTTGTTACTGTCTGTCTGTTTGTCTGTCTGGTTGTCTGTCTGTTTGTCTGTCTGGTTGTCTGTCTGTTTGTCTGTCTGGTGTCTGTCTGGTTGTTTGTCCTGAGCATTAAAGAGTTGCTTGTCTCCATAATACTTTGTTTATTAACTATATTTTCTCTCACTCCCACTTTCCTTTCTTTCTCCCCCTGCCCCCCCTCTCCCACTCTCTCTCTCTATCATTCTCTCCCTTCTCTCCCTTCTCTCTCGCTCTCTTTGTCCCCCCTCTCCTCCTCTCTCTCTCTCTTTGTCACCCCCTCTCTGTCCCCCTCTCCTCTCCCCCATCGCTCTCTCTCTTTCTCCCCCCTCTCATCCCCCCTCTCTCTCTCTGTCCTTCTCTCCCCCTCTCTCTTTCTCCCACCTCTCTCTTTCTGCCCCCCCTCTCTCTCCCCCATCTCTCTCTCTCTTTATCACTCCCCTCTCTATCTCTCTCTTTCTCCCCCTCTCTCTCCCCCTCTCTCTCTTTTCCCCCCTCTCCTCTCCACCTCTCGCTCTCCCCCTCTCTCTCCCCCCTCTCTCTTTCTCCCCCTCTCTCTTTCTCTCTCCTCTCCTCTCCCCTCTCTCTCTCTCCCCCATCTCTCTCTCTTTCTCCCCCATCTCTCTCCCCCTCTCCTCTCCCCCTCTCTCTCTCTCTCCCCCTCTATCTCTCTCTTTATCACTCCCCCTCTCTCTCTCTTTCTCCCCCCTCTCTCTTCCCCCCCTCTCCTCTCCCCCTCTCGCTCTCTCTCTCTCTTTCTCCCCCTCTCTCTTTCTCCCCCATCTCTCTCCCCCTCTCCTCTCCCCTCTCTCTTTCTCTCTCCCCTCTCTCTCCTTTCCCCCTCTCGCTCTCTCTCTCTCTTTCTCCTCCCCTCTCTCTTTCTCCCCCTCTCTCTTTCTCTCTCCTCTCCCCTCTATCTCTCTCTCTCTCCCATCTCTCTCTCTTTCTCCCCCATCTCTCTCCCCCTCTCCCCCATCGCTCTCTCTCTTTCTCCCCCCTCTCATCCCCCCTTTCTCTCTCTGTCCTTCTCTCCCCCTCTCTCTTTCTCCCACCTCTCTCTTTCTGCCCCCCCTCTCTCTCCCCCATCTCTCTCTCTCTTTATCACTCCCCCCTCTCTCTCTCCCCCCTCTATCTCTCTCTATCGCTCTCTTTATCACTCCCCCCTCTATCTCTCTCTTTCTCCCCCTCTCTCTCCCCCTCTCTCTCCCCCCTCTCTCTCTTTTCCCCCCTCTCCTCTCCCCCTCTCGCTCTCCCCCTCTCTCTCCCCCCTCTCTCTTTCTCCCCCTCTCTCTTTCTCTCTCCTCTCCTCTCCCCTCTCTCTCTCTCCCCCATCTCTCTCTCTTTCTCCCCATCTCTCTCCCCCTCTCCTCTCCCCCTCTCTCTCTCTCCCCCTCTATCTCTCTCTTTATCACTCCCCCTCTCTCTCTCTTTCTCCCCCCTCTCTCTTCCCCCCCTCTCCTCTCCCCCTCTCGCTCTCTCTCTCTCTTTCTCCCCCCTCTTTCTTTCTCCCATCTCTCTCCCCCTCTCCTCTCCCCCTCTCTCTTTCTCTCTCCCCTCTCTCTCCTTTCCCCCTCTCGCTCTCTCTCTCTCTTTCTCCTCCCCTCTCTCTTTCTCCCCCTCTCTCTTTCTCTCTCCTCTCCCCTCTATCTCTCTCTCTCTCCCATCTCTCTCTCTTTCTCCCCCCTCTCTCTCCCCCTCTCCCCCCCTCTCTCTCTCTCTCTCCCCCCTCTCCTCTCCCCCCCTATGTCTCCCCCTCTCTCTTTCTCTCTCCCCCTATGTCTCTCCCTCTCTCTTTCTCTCCCCCTCTTTCTCCCCTCTCTTTCTCTCTCCCCCTCTCCCCCCCCTCTCTCTCTCTTTCTCCCCCCCTCTCCTCTCCCCCCCTCTTTCTCTCCCTCTCTTTCTCCCCTGTCATGCTCTCTCCCCCTCTCCCCCCCTCTCTCTCCCCCTCGCTCTCTCTCCATAGTGTCGGTGGGGTATGAGTATGAGTCATGTGCCAGTCTGATCCAATGGGAGAAGAGGACAGTAGTACTTCAGGGCTTTGAACTGGACCCTTCTAATCTGGGAGGCTGGTCTCTGGATAAACACCATATCCTCAACACACACAGCAGTATGTTTCAATATACTGTACATGTACACTGAACACAATATAAACGTAGTTTAAACGTAGTTTAAATATACTGTACATGTATACTGAACACAATATAAACGTAGTTTAAACGTAGTTTAAATATACTGTACATGTACACTGAACACAATATAAACGTAGTTTAAACGTAGTTTAAATATACTGTACATGTATACTGAACACAATATAAACGTAGTTTAAACGTAGTTTAAATATACTGTACATGTACACTGAACACAATATAAACGTAGTTTAAACGTAGTTTAAATATACTGTACATGTATACTGAACACAATATAAACGTAGTTTAAACGTAGTTTAAATATACTGTACATGTATACTGAACACAATATAAACGTAGTTTAAACGTAGTTTAAATATACTGTACATGTATACTGAACACAATATAAACGTAGTTTAAATATACTGTACATGTATACTGAACACAATATAAACGTAGTTTAAACGTAGTTTAAATATACTGTACATGTATACTGAACACAATATAAACGTAGTTTAAACGTAGTTTAAATATACTGTACATGTACACTGAACACAATATAAACGTAGTTTAAACGTAGTTTAAATATACTGTACATGTATACTGAACACAATATAAACGTAGTTTAAATATACTGTACATGTATACTGAACACAATATAAACGTAGTTTAAACGTAGTTTAAATATACTGTACATGTATACTGAACACAATATAAACGTAGTTTAAACGTAGTTTAAATATACTGTACATGTACACTGAACACAATATAAACGTAGTTTAAACGTAGTTTAAATATACTGTACATGTATACTGAACACAATATAAACGTAGTTTAAACGTAGTTTAAATATACTGTACATGTATACTGAACACAATATAAACGTAGTTTAAACGTAGTTTAAATATACTGTACATGTACACTGAACACAATATAAACGTAGTTTAAACGTAGTTTAAATATACTGTACATGTATACTGAACACAATATAAACGTAGTTTAAACGTAGTTTAAATATACTGTACATGTATACTGAACACAATATAAACGTAGTTTAAACGTAGTTTAAATATACTGTACATGTATACTGAACACAATATAAACGTAGTTTAAATATACTGTACATGTATACTGAACACAATATAAACGTAGTTTAAACGTAGTTTAAATATACTGTACATGTATACTGAACACAATATAAACGTAGTTTAAACGTAGTTTAAATATACTGTACATGTACACTGAACACAATATAAACGCAACATGCAACAATTTCAACGGTTTTACTGAGTTATACTGTTCATATGAGGAAATCAGTCAATTGCAATAAATTAATTAGGGCCTAATCTATGGATTTCACATGACTGGGCAGGGGCATAGGCCCACCCAATTGGGAGCCAGGCCCACTCACTGTAGAGCCAGGCCCAGCCTTACAGAAAGAAATACTCCTCAGTTTCATCAGCAGTCAAGTGGCAGGTCTCAGACGATCCAGCAGGTGAAGAAGCCGGATGTGGAGGTCCTGGGCTGGGGTGGTTACACGTGGCCTGTGGTTGTGACGCCGGTTGGCAGTGTTGTAATACTCAAGACCAGTCTCGAGACCACATAGGGTGTTTCGGTCTTGTCTCGGTGTCAGTGTCACATTTTTACTCGTTCTTGACTCGGTCTTGACTCACACTCAGACAGTGAGGACACATCATTCTTACCCAGACCAGCCGAGGCCAACAGACTAAACAACTCATAATTATCAGTTTCTTTCAGTCAGCGCATAAAAGCACCAAAACAATGTCAAATATACTCCTTTCTTGAAACCTGGATATCTTATGGCCTATTGAAACCTGGATATCGTATGGCCTATTGAAACCTGGATATCTTATGGCCTATTGAAACCTGGATATCTTATGGCCTATTGAAACCTGGATATCTTATGGCCTATTGAAACCTGGATATCTTATGGCCTATTGAAACCTGGATATCTTATGGCCTATTGAAACCTGGATATCTTATGGCCTATTGAAACCTGGATATCTTATGGCCTATTGAAACCTGGATATCTTATAGCCTATTGAAACCTGAATATCTTATGGCCTATTGAAACCTGGATATCTTATGGCCTATTGAAACCTGGATATCTTATGGCCTATTGAAACCTGGATATCCTATGGCCTATTGAAACCTGAATATCTTATGGCCTATTGAAACCTGGATATCTTATGGCCTATTGAAACCTGAATATCTTATGGCCTATTGAAACCTGAATATCTTATGGCCTATTGAAACCTGGATATCTTATGGCCTATTGAAACCTGAATATCTTATGGCCTATTGAAACCTGGATATCTTATGGCCTATTGAAACCTGAATATCTTATGGCCTATTGAAACCTGGATATCTTATGGCCTATTGAAACCTGGATATCTTATGGCCTATTGAAACCTGGATATCTTATAGCCTATTGAAACCTGGATATCTTATGGCCTATTGAAACCTGAATATCTTATGGCCTATTGAAACCTGAATATCTTATAGCCTATTGAAACCTGGATATCGTATGGCCTATTGAAACCTGGATATCTTATGGCCTATTGAAACCTGGATATCTTATAGCCTATTGAAACCTGGATATCCTACTTTACTTATAACATTACTGTCATTCGCTTTAATTGAAAAATATCCTCAAACTCTGTCCAATTTCCTTAACCCGCTGGTAGGAAAGAGTGAGGGAAATTGTTGGAAAGGTGAGAGCTCACTATTAGTAAAGGGGAGACAGGATGAAATTGTAATTCTTTCTATCTATTATAGACAAGTTTGCACAGTGGTACACCTATTGAACCTAGGCATTCAGCGTGTGACAGGTTAGTACAGTGGTGAACCTATTGGGCCTCGGTCTTCAGTGGTGGACCTATTGGACCTGGCATATTACATAATTTATGCAGCTGCATACAATACATGTTTGGACTCACCTGGTTGTGCTGTGCTCACTTGAACAGGAAGGTGGAGCGGTGGTCCTTCATGGGAAAATGTTGTCATCAAACTTTGTCATCAAAGTCTGGCATTCTCTGGATTTATGGAGCTTTCAAGACAACTGGGAACTCTGGGGAAAACAAAGTTGAATCATGACTTCAGTGGTCTCCAGGTCAGAGCTCTAGAAAGAGGCCTGAGTTCCTGACTTGAAATTCTGAGTTGGATGACCGTTCAAAACGTATTTTTCCAAAACTTCTGGGATCTTTTATTTCAGCTCATGAAATATAGGCCAACACTTTACATGTTGCGTTTATATTTTTGTTCATTATACACACACACACACACACACACACACACACACACACACACACACACACACACACACACACACACACACACACACACACACACACACACACACCGTCATCTCAACACACACACACACACACACCGTCATCTCAACACACACACACACACACACCGTCATCTCAATACACACACAAACACACACCGTCATCTCAACACACATACACACCATCTTCTCAACATCACATACACACATTTAATTTGGCAGAATTAATAGTATGTGGGGTTTTTTCTCAAACAAAAGGAATGAATTAATCTCTCCATCCCTCCCTCCCTGTCTTCCTCCCTCTCCCTCCCTCCCTCCCTCCCTCCCTCCCTCCCTCCCTCCCTTCGTCCTGTCCAGGTATCCTCCATAAGGGTAGTGGTGAGAACGTGTTTGTGTCAGAGCAGCCCCCTGTGATCAGCAGTGTAATGGGGAATGGACGTCGACGTTCTATCTCCTGTCCCAGCTGTAACGGCCTCGCCGACAGCAACAAGCTACTGGCACCTGTAGCCCTGGCAACAGGCATCGACGGGAGCCTCTATGTGGGAGACCTGAACTTCGTACGCAGGGTCTACCCCTCGCTCAATACCACGGGCATACTGGAACTGAGGTATGGATGGAGGGAGGAGAGAAGAAGATGGGGGAGAAGTCAGGTTGGGAGAGGAGAGGAGTGGGATGAGGTGGGAGGAGATGGGGAGAGAAAAGGTAAAGGAGAGAGGAAGAGAGTGGGACTGGTGGGAGGAGGGGTGATGGAGGAAAGGGAATGAGAGGGGGAGAAGAGGAGGAGAAGTGAGGGAGGAGGGGAGGGGGAGAGGAGAGGAGGAAGAGAGTGGGACTGGTGGGAGGAGGGGTGATGGAGGAAAGGGAATGAGAGGGGGAGAAGAGGAGGAGAAGTGAGGGAGGAGGGGAGGGGGGGGAGGAGAGGAGGAGTGAAGGAAAAGAGGAGAGGAGGAGGGAGAGGACAGAGGAGAGGAATAGTGTGTAGGATATAGACCATGTTGGATGAGATTCAGTGAGGTTGTAATGAAAGCAGGGAGGGCTCGGGGGACAGTGTGATTGAAGTAGAATTATACACTGCACTAGTTCTTATATCTCCTGGGTGTTTTTATCCATATTTAACTATGCTGTTCCCTTCACCGCTCCACTGCTAACTCTCTCTGTCGTTCTGTTGTTCCTCCACCGCTCCACTGCTAACTCTCTCTGTCGTTCTGTTGTTCCTCCTCCGCTCCACTGCTAACTCTCTCTGTCGTTCTGTTGTTCCTCCACCGCTCCACTGCTAACTCTCTCTGTCGTTCTGTTGTTCCCTTCACCGCTCCACTGCTAACTCTCTCTGTCGTTCTGTTGTTCCTCCACCGCTCCACTGCTAACTCTCTCTGTCATTCTGTTGTTCCTCCACTGCTAACTCTCTCTGTCGTTCTGTTGTTCCTCCACAGCTAACTCTCTCTGTCATTCTGTTGTTCCTCCACTGCTAACTCTCTCTGTCGTTCTGTTGTTCCTCCACTGCTAACTCTCTCTGTCGTTCTGTTGTTCCCTTCACCACTCCACTGCTAACTCTCTCTGTCATTCTGTTGTTCCTCCACTGCTAACTCTCTCTGTCGTTCTGTTGTTCCTCCACAGCTAACTCTCTCTGTCATTCTGTTGTTCCTCCACTGCTAACTCTCTCTGTCATTCTGTTGTTCCTCCACCGCTCCACTGCTAACTCTCTCTGTCGTTCTGTTGTTCCTCCACTGCTAACTCTCTCTGTCGTTCTGTTGTTCCTCCACAGCTAACTCTCTCTGTCGTTCTGTTGTTCCTCCACAGCTAACTCTCTCTGTCGTTCTGTTGTTCCTCCACAGCTAACTCTCTCTGTCGTTCTGTTGTTCCTCCACAGCTAACTCTCTCTGTCGTTCTGTTGTTCCTCCTCCGCTCCACTGCTAACTCTCTCTGTCATTCTGTTGTTCCTCCTCCGCTCCACTGCTAACTCTCTCTGTCGTTCTGTTGTTCCTCCTCCGCTCCACAGCTAACTCTCTCTGTCGTTCTGTTGTTCCTCCTCCGCTCCACTGCTAACTCTCTCTGTCGTTCTGTTGTTCCTCCACAGCTAACTCTCTCTGTCGTTCTGTTGTTCCTCCTCCGCTCCACTGCTAACTCTCTCTGTCATTCTGTTGTTCCTCCTCCGCTCCACTGCTAACTCTCTCTGTCATTCTGTTGTTCCTCCACTGCTAACTCTCTCTGTCATTCTGTTGTTCCTCCTCCGCTCCACTGCTAACTCTCTCTGTCGTTCTGTTGTTCCTCCACCACTCCACTGCTAACTCTCTCTGTCATTCTGTTGTTCCTCCACTGCTAACTCTCTCTGTCATTCTGTTGTCCCTCCACCGCTCCACTGCTAACTCTCTCTGTCGTTCTGTTGTTCCTCCTCCGCTCCACTGCTAACTCTCTCTGTCGTTCTGTTGTTCCTCCTCCGCTCCACTGCTAACTCTCTCTCTGTCGTTCTGTTGTTCCTCCACTGCTAACTCTCTCTGTCATTCTGTTGTTCCTCCACTGCTAACTCTCTCTGTCGTTCTGTTGTTCCTCCACCGCTCCACTGCTAACTCTCTCTGTCGTTCTGTTGTTCCTCCACTGCTAACTCTCTCTGTCATTCTGTTGTTCCTCCACTGCTAACTCTCTCTGTCATTCTGTTGTTCCTCCACTGCTAACTCTCTCTGTCATTCTGTTGTTCCTCCACTGCTAACTCTCTCTGTCGTTCTGTTGTTCCTCCACCGCTCCACTGCTAACTCTCTCTGTCGTTCTGTTGTTCCTCCACTGCTAACTCTCTCTGTCATTCTGTTGTTCCTCCACAGCTAACTCTCTCTGTCGTTCTGTTGTTCCTCCACTGCTAACTCTCTCTGTCATTCTGTTGTTCCTCCACTGCTAACTCTCTCTGTCGTTCTGTTGTTCCTCCACCGCTCCACTGCTAACTCTCTCTGTCGTTCTGTTGTTCCCTTCACCGCTCCACTGCTAACTCTCTCTCTGTCGTTCTGTTGTTCCTCCTCCGCTCCACTGCTAACTCTCTCTGTCGTTCTGTTGTTCCTCCACCGCTCCACTGCTAACTCTCTCTGTCGTTCTGTTGTTCCTCCACCGCTCCACTGCTAACTCTCTCTCTGTCATTCTGTTGTTCCTCCACCGCTCCACAGCTAACTCTCTCTGTCATTCTGTTGTTCCTCCACCGCTCCACTGCTAACTCGCTCTGTCGTTCTGTTGTTCCTCCACCACTCCACTGCTAACTCTCTCTGTCATTCTGTTGTTCCTCCACTGCTAACTCTCTCTGTCATTCTGTTGTTCCTCCACCGCTCCACTGCTAACTCTCTCTGTCGTTCTGTTGTTCCTCCACTGCTAACTCTCTCTGTCGTTCTGTTGTTCCTCCACTGCTAACTCTCTCTGTCATTCTGTTGTTCCTCCACCGCTCCACTGCTAACTCTCTCTGTCGTTCTGTTGTTCCTCCTCCGCTCCACTGCTAACTCTCTCTCTGTCGTTCTGTTGTTCCTCCTCCGCTCCACTGCTAACTCTCTCTGTCGTTCTGTTGTTCCTCCTCCGCTCCACTGCTAACTCTCTCTGTCGTTCTGTTGTTCCTCCTCCGCTCCACTGCTAACTCTCTCTCTGTCGTTCTGTTGTTCCTCCACAGCTAACTCTCTCTGTCATTCTGTTGTTCCTCCACTGCTAACTCTCTCTGTCATTCTGTTGTTCCTCCACCGCTCCACTGCTAACTCTCTCTCTGTCATTCTGTTGTTCCTCCTCC